>NC_085926.1:0-5000 GCF_029289425.2 Pan paniscus | reverse complement strand
TTAGGGTTAGGGTTAGGGTTAGGGTTAGGGTTAGGGTTAGGGTTAGGGTTAGGGTTAGGGTTAGGGTTAGGGTTAGGGTTAGGGTTAGGGTTAGGGTTAGGGTTAGGGTTAGGGTTAGGGTTAGGGTTAGGGTTAGGGTTAGGGTTAGGGTTAGGGTTAGGGTTAGGGTTAGGGTTAGGGTTAGGGTTAGGGTTAGGGTTAGGGTTAGGGTTAGGGTTAGGGTTAGGGTTAGGGTTAGGGTTAGGGTTAGGGTTAGGGTTAGGGTTAGGGTTAGGGTTAGGGTTAGGGTTAGGGTTAGGGTTAGGGTTAGGGTTAGGGTTAGGGTTAGGGTTAGGGTTAGGGTTAGGGTTAGGGTTAGGGTTAGGGTTAGGGTTAGGGTTAGGGTTAGGGTTAGGGTTAGGGTTAGGGTTAGGGTTAGGGTTAGGGTTAGGGTTAGGGTTAGGGTTAGGGTTAGGGTTAGGGTTAGGGTTAGGGTTAGGGTTAGGGTTAGGGTTAGGGTTAGGGTTAGGGTTAGGGTTAGGGTTAGGGTTAGGGTTAGGGTTAGGGTTAGGGTTAGGGTTAGGGTTAGGGTTAGGGTTAGGGTTAGGGTTAGGGTTAGGGTTAGGGTTAGGGTTAGGGTTAGGGTTAGGGTTAGGGTTAGGGTTAGGGTTAGGGTTAGGGTTAGGGTTAGGGTTAGGGTTAGGGTTAGGGTTAGGGTTAGGGTTAGGGTTAGGGTTAGGGTTAGGGTTAGGGTTAGGGTTAGGGTTAGGGTTAGGGTTAGGGTTAGGGTTAGGGTTAGGGTTAGGGTTAGGGTTAGGGTTAGGGTTAGGGTTAGGGTTAGGGTTAGGGTTAGGGTTAGGGTTAGGGTTAGGGTTAGGGTTAGGGTTAGGGTTAGGGTTAGGGTTAGGGTTAGGGTTAGGGTTAGGGTTAGGGTTAGGGTTAGGGTTAGGGTTAGGGTTAGGGTTAGGGTTAGGGTTAGGGTTAGGGTTAGGGTTAGGGTTAGGGTTAGGGTTAGGGTTAGGGTTAGGGTTAGGGTTAGGGTTAGGGTTAGGGTTAGGGTTAGGGTTAGGGTTAGGGTTAGGGTTAGGGTTAGGGTTAGGGTTAGGGTTAGGGTTAGGGTTAGGGTTAGGGTTAGGGTTAGGGTTAGGGTTAGGGTTAGGGTTAGGGTTAGGGTTAGGGTTAGGGTTAGGGTTAGGGTTAGGGTTAGGGTTAGGGTTAGGGTTAGGGTTAGGGTTAGGGTTAGGGTTAGGGTTAGGGTTAGGGTTAGGGTTAGGGTTAGGGTTAGGGTTAGGGTTAGGGTTAGGGTTAGGGTTAGGGTTAGGGTTAGGGTTAGGGTTAGGGTTAGGGTTAGGGTTAGGGTTAGGGTTAGGGTTAGGGTTAGGGTTAGGGTTAGGGTTAGGGTTAGGGTTAGGGTTAGGGTTAGGGTTAGGGTTAGGGTTAGGGTTAGGGTTAGGGTTAGGGTTAGGGTTAGGGTTAGGGTTAGGGTTAGGGTTAGGGTTAGGGTTAGGGTTAGGGTTAGGGTTAGGGTTAGGGTTAGGGTTAGGGTTAGGGTTAGGGTTAGGGTTAGGGTTAGGGTTAGGGTTAGGGTTAGGGTTAGGGTTAGGGTTAGGGTTAGGGTTAGGGTTAGGGTTAGGGTTAGGGTTAGGGTTAGGGTTAGGGTTAGGGTTAGGGTTAGGGTTAGGGTTAGGGTTAGGGTTAGGGTTAGGGTTAGGGTTAGGGTTAGGGTTAGGGTTAGGGTTAGGGTTAGGGTTAGGGTTAGGGTTAGGGTTAGGGTTAGGGTTAGGGTTAGGGTTAGGGTTAGGGTTAGGGTTAGGGTTAGGGTTAGGGTTAGGGTTAGGGTTAGGGTTAGGGTTAGGGTTAGGGTTAGGGTTAGGGTTAGGGTTAGGGTTAGGGTTAGGGTTAGGGTTAGGGTTAGGGTTAGGGTTAGGGTTAGGGTTAGGGTTAGGGTTAGGGTTAGGGTTAGGGTTAGGGTTAGGGTTAGGGTTAGGGTTAGGGTTAGGGTTAGGGTTAGGGTTAGGGTTAGGGTTAGGGTTAGGGTTAGGGTTAGGGTTAGGGTTAGGGTTAGGGTTAGGGTTAGGGTTAGGGTTAGGGTTAGGGTTAGGGTTAGGGTTAGGGTTAGGGTTAGGGTTAGGGTTAGGGTTAGGGTTAGGGTTAGGGTTAGGGTTAGGGTTAGGGTTAGGGTTAGGGTTAGGGTTAGGGTTAGGGTTAGGGTTAGGGTTAGGGTTAGGGTTAGGGTTAGGGTTAGGGTTAGGGTTAGGGTTAGGGTTAGGGTTAGGGTTAGGGTTAGGGTTAGGGTTAGGGTTAGGGTTAGGGTTAGGGTTAGGGTTAGGGTTAGGGTTAGGGTTAGGGTTAGGGTTAGGGTTAGGGTTAGGGTTAGGGTTAGGGTTAGGGTTAGGGTTAGGGTTAGGGTTAGGGTTAGGGTTAGGGTTAGGGTTAGGGTTAGGGTTAGGGTTAGGGTTAGGGTTAGGGTTAGGGTTAGGGTTAGGGTTAGGGTTAGGGTTAGGGTTAGGGTTAGGGTTAGGGTTAGGGTTAGGGTTAGGGTTAGGGTTAGGGTTAGGGTTAGGGTTAGGGTTAGGGTTAGGGTTAGGGTTAGGGTTAGGGTTAGGGTTAGGGTTAGGGTTAGGGTTAGGGTTAGGGTTAGGGTTAGGGTTAGGGTTAGGGTTAGGGTTAGGGTTAGGGTTAGGGTTAGGGTTAGGGTTAGGGTTAGGGGGTTAGGGTTAGGGTTAGGGTTAGGGTTAGGGTTAGGGTTAGGGTTAGGGTTAGGGTTAGGGTTAGGGTTAGGGTTAGGGTTAGGGTTAGGGTTAGGGTTAGGGTTAGGGTTAGGGTTAGGGTTAGGGTTAGGGTTAGGGTTAGGGTTAGGGTTAGGGTTAGGGTTAGGGTTAGGGTTAGGGTTAGGGTTAGGGTTAGGGTTAGGGTTAGGGTTAGGGTTAGGGTTAGGGTTAGGGTTAGGGTTAGGTTAGGGTTAGGGTTAGGGTTAGGGTTAGGGTTAGGGTTAGGGTTAGGGTTAGGGTTAGGGTTAGGGTTAGGGTTAGGGTTAGGGTTAGGGTTAGGGTTAGGGTTAGGGTTAGGGTTAGGGTTAGGGTTAGGGTTAGGGTTAGGGTTAGGGTTAGGGTTAGGGTTAGGGTTAGGGTTAGGGTTAGGGTTAGGGTTAGGGTTAGGGTTAGGGTTAGGGTTAGGGTTAGGGTTAGGGTTAGGGTTAGGGTTAGGGTTAGGGTTAGGGGTTAGGGTTAGGGTTAGGGTTAGGGTTAGGGTTAGGGTTTAGGGTTAGGGTTAGGGTTAGGGTTAGGGTTAGGGTTAGGGTTAGGGTTAGGGTTAGGGTTAGGGTTAGGGTTAGGGTTAGGGTTAGGGTTAGGGTTAGGGTTAGGGTTAGGGTTAGGGTTAGGGTTAGGGTTAGGGTTAGGGTTAGGGTTAGGGTTAGGGTTAGGGTTAGGGTTAGGGTTAGGGTTAGGGTTAGGGTTAGGGTTAGGGTTAGGGTTAGGGTTAGGGTTAGGGTTAGGGTTAGGGTTAGGGTTAGGGTTAGGGTTAGGGTTAGGGTTAGGGTTAGGGTTAGGGTTAGGGTTAGGGTTAGGGTTAGGGTTAGGGTTAGGGTTAGGGTTAGGGTTAGGGTTAGGGTTAGGGTTAGGGTTAGGGTTAGGGTTAGGGTTAGGGTTAGGGTTAGGGTTAGGGTTAGGGTTAGGGTTAGGGTTAGGGTTAGGGTTAGGGTTAGGGTTAGGGTTAGGGTTAGGGTTAGGGTTAGGGTTAGGGTTAGGGTTAGGGTTAGGGTTAGGGTTAGGGTTAGGGTTAGGGTTAGGGTTAGGGTTAGGGTTAGGGTTAGGGTTAGGGTTAGGGTTAGGGTTAGGGTTAGGGTTAGGGTTAGGGTTAGGGTTAGGGTTAGGGTTAGGGTTAGGGTTAGGGTTAGGGTTAGGGTTAGGGTTAGGGTTAGGGTTAGGGTTAGGGTTAGGGTTAGGGTTAGGGTTAGGGTTAGGGTTAGGGTTAGGGTTAGGGTTAGGGTTAGGGTTAGGGTTAGGGTTAGGGTTAGGGTTAGGGTTAGGGTTAGGGTTAGGGTTAGGGTTAGGGTTAGGGTTAGGGTTAGGGTTAGGGTTAGGGTTAGGGTTAGGGTTAGGGTTAGGGTTAGGGTTAGGGTTAGGGTTAGGGTTAGGGTTAGGGTTAGGGTTAGGGTTAGGGTTAGGGTTAGGGTTAGGGTTAGGGTTAGGGTTAGGGTTAGGGTTAGGGTTAGGGTTAGGGTTAGGGTTAGGGTTAGGGTTAGGGTTAGGGTTAGGGTTAGGGTTAGGGTTAGGGTTAGGGTTAGGGTTAGGGTTAGGGTTAGGGTTAGGGTTAGGGTTAGGGTTAGGGTTAGGGTTAGGGTTAGGGTTAGGGTTAGGGTTAGGGTTAGGGTTAGGTTAGGGTTAGGGTTAGGGTTAGGGTTAGGGTTAGGGTTAGGGTTAGGGTTAGGGTTAGGGTTAGGGTTAGGGTTAGGGTTAGGGTTAGGGTTAGGGTTAGGGTTAGGGTTAGGGTTAGGGTTAGGGTTAGGGTTAGGGTTAGGGTTAGGGTTAGGGTTAGGGTTAGGGTTAGGGTTAGGGTTAGGGTTAGGGTTAGGGTTAGGGTTAGGGTTAGGGTTAGGGTTAGGGTTAGGGTTAGGGTTAGGGTTAGGGTTAGGGTTAGGGTTAGGGTTAGGGTTAGGGTTAGGGTTAGGGTTAGGGTTAGGGTTAGGGTTAGGGTTAGGGTTAGGGTTAGGGTTAGGGTTAGGGTTAGGGTTAGGGTTAGGGTTAGGGTTAGGGTTAGGGTTAGGGTTAGGGTTAGGGTTAGGGTTAGGGTTAGGGTTAGGGTTAGGGTTAGGGTTAGGGTTAGGGTTAGGGTTAGGGTTAGGGTTAGGGTTAGGGTTAGGGTTAGGGTTAGGGTTAGGGTTAGGGTTAGGGTTAGGGTTAGGGTTAGGGTTAGGGTTAGGGTTAGGGTTAGGGTTAGGGTTAGGTTAGGGTTTGGGTTAGGGTTAGGGTTAGGGTTAGGGTAGGGTTCGGTTAGGGTTAGGGTAGGGTTAGGGTTAG